>NC_060272.1:82982916-82984058 GCF_021613505.1 Equus quagga
GCGGCCTCCTAGGGAAACCAGAAAGGCCTGGGATGGTTCACTTGCTTGTGGCTGAGTGCTCCACCATACTGTAAATTCCTTCAGAGGGCAGAGTTGTGTCTTTCCTGGGCCCCGCTGTACCCTGGTACCTCATACAGTGCCAGGAACAGAAGCACACAATCCACATGTGTTGAGCAAATGGTTGTATGGCAAGCAGCCCTGGGGTTGGGAGTTAGGGGCCTGGTTTCCAGTCCTCACTCTCCCCCAAGCCAACACACTCAAGGTCATGCTGTGCCCCTCTGAGGGCCTGGGTCCTCATTCCAACAAACAAGAAGGTAGGCCTCTGAGACCTGGCTGGGAATCCCACACAGATGGGTTTGTTTGGCCTATCCTCTGATTTTATACATTTGTAACAATCTAAAAAACGAGGAGGGGACCAGTTCCGTGGCACAGTGATTAAAGTTCCACACAGTCCACTTCAGTGGCCCAGGTTCACAGGTTTGGATCCTGGGCACAGACCAACACCAATCATCAGCCATGCTGAGGCAGCGAATCACATACAAAATAGAGGAGGACTGGCACAGCTGGTAGCTCAAAGCTAATCTTCCTCACCAAAAAAAAAAAAGAGAGAGAGAGAGAGACCAGGGAGATTTCATAGAAAAATTCATATCTCTGGTTTTTCTTGCAAAACATAAGCTCTGACAACACTGAGCCCACAGTGCAAAGGGCAGCAACGGGCTAGAAAGGAATCAGGGCTGTGTCTTTGGGTGAGGCCCCAAATCTCCCAGCAGCCACAGTCCCATCGTAGTCCTGCAGCAGCACCATATGTCAGCTGCCATTTATGATTACATGGCCCTATGTCTTTTCTTTTAGTAAATAAACATCTATAAAGACATACCAAGAGAGCCACGGTTTAAAAAGTTTTGAGAGAGAGCACATTTCTTTGTAGGAGTGAACTTAATCTTCACACACTTAATAATACAATCTATCATCCATGTAGCATTTATTATACATGCCAGCTACCATTCTAAGCAGAGTACATTTGTTTAACCCATTCAATCTTCAGAGTAACCCTATGAGATAGGTACTATGAGTATCTAGATTTCAAAAAAGAGGAAACTGAGGCACAGAAAGGTTAAGTAATTTGTCCAAGGTCACACAGC
>NC_060272.1:82987155-82988274 GCF_021613505.1 Equus quagga
AAACACCATGTATGCAAGAGCCTTGAAAGACACTGAAAATAGATAACTAACAGAGGCTGCCTGTGCAACACCCAGGGCGTAATTTTAGACTCCACCACGCTGTCCTCGGGATTGCTTTGTCTAACCGTTTCCCCAGTGCAACAACTAACCTCCACCTTTGAGAAATAATAGCTATTCCCTTCTGATGAAAACATCCCAACATTCCATTTCAGAAATAAAATAAAACTTTCAAAAGTGATCTGGAAGAGACTTAAACAGATTATAGCATTACATAATGTTTTCTTTCATGGTCAAACAGGAGAATAAAATGGATAGCTGTCTATTTATGTGCCATCAGTGCAACTGAACAGCCCACAATTAACACTCTAGCAAGGCTGAGGGGAGATGCTCCATGCCTGGACCCGAGGCTGGAAACTCGGTCCTCCATTCATACTCTTACCCTTCTTAATTCATTGAAAACCACTTCAAGCAAAAATCATTTGAAAGAAATCACCTCTGTGTATTACACCACGAGCAGTGAAAAATATCCCACGTGAGACTCGATTGTCCCGAAGCAATGCAATTTCTGCTGAAGTGCAAGACGTAATCACTCAGGGAAAAGAAGTTCACATGACAACAAGAAGGGAAAGGAAATGAGTGAGAATCTGAGGCCTCAAGTCTCTTACAATACAAGGCATCCCTAATTTGAACTTGGAAATCTGTCTTTGGGTTTGAAATCCCAGAAAGGAACTTCCTTTCTATTGCCTCCCTGTCTGCCCGGTGGTATTGTTAAACCGAACTACACCTCATCAAACGAGGATGGGATGGGACTCCTGGCACCATGAGGGAAGCTGAATGTGTTCCATGCCTTCTGCATCTCCTGGATCAGAATGAGGCAGGTGTGCTGTGAAGTGTATAGGAAGCCTGGGATTTGGGAGGGCTGATATGCATACGTACAGAAGTTGTGGCCAATAAAAGAAACCACAGGATTTTCACACCATTAGATGTCTGGGGTCATTTTCCAAGCACTGTGTCCCGATACTTTTTCAGGGAGATCCCAGAAAGGAACTCCTATTGTCCCCGCTGAATTCCCTGATTTGCTGCTCCCAGCCTGGCTCCTCAGTGGGGCCCCATCTCTCC
>NC_060272.1:82990345-82992118 GCF_021613505.1 Equus quagga
GGGATCTTTATGCAGTCTGCCCTCACGATGTTTGATATCCATGGTGTATAATAGTTTCTGTAAATTAAACTTCTTAATCTAACTTTATGCTAAGAATGCTTGTCCTGTATTTCAGGTACTCCCTGGAGGGCAATATTCCAGAAACCAGTTACCTGGGGGAATTCACGAAAACGTACATAGATTAATAACAACTAACGGACGTAGACAAAGCAGATCCCAGCACAGCAGCATCATTCTGTCGTTGCAAAAGCACCACGGAATTATTAGAGGCCGGCACTCCCATTTGAGAGATAAGAAAACAAAAGCTCAAAGGCTGAACACTTATCTACGTGCACAAGGCAAGGTAGACACAGAACTCAGACTCAAAGCCTTAATTCTGATTTCACGTTCAGCTTTTTCTTTCAAAACACAACATGGCTCCAAACAGTCCAACTGCCCTGTGACAGAGGCGCTCAGGCAGTTAGGCTCAAATACTTCCTCAGCTCCAGCGACACCCAACCCTCCAGCCCCCCCGCAGAAGGCTCAGCCAGGAGGCACCGGGAAGGGTGTCCCTGTACCTACAGTGAGTGACATATCAAACACGGGCCTCAGCGTAATGTTTTGATTGTTAAATGCCAACTACGTAATTTCGATAACACATTTAGAGAAACGTAATCCACTCTTAGAGCATAATGGTCTATCGGGAGTAATTGAACTCTTCTAAAACTTCGGCAGCGTCAAAGGCCAGGAACCAAAAGCCACGTGTTACAGTGAAGACACCTGGCTTGTGCCAGCCTGCTGTGTGACGCTGGGACTCCTGCCCGCCCTTCCAGGTCGCATTTGCTTTCTGTGTAACACTGGCATAAGAAAGTCTCGACTTCACGAGGCTGCAGTGAGGAATAAAGGAGGTGATGTCCTGTGCAGTAGGCAGCTTGTAGGAGACTGTTGAGCCCACATGGTTTGTCTGAGTGGGTTTCTCTTTCTTGTACCCAAAACAGTCTTGCAAAAATAGGACGTGAAAGAGCTGACAACAATTCTTAGCCAGAGTTCCCAAGAAACGTTGAGTGTCATTTCTTTTCAGAAGCCTGGAGTTTTGCAAGAAAAGTTAGCACACAGCAGGCCCTCCTTCCATTCATTAATTCATTGATTCAGAGGTAGTGATTAATAAACTACCATGACTGAGTGCCTGCTGGGTGCTAAGCACTGTTCTGGGCACCGGCAAGGAACGAGATGGACAAGAGCCCCACTCTCATGTAATCTCCCTTCTGGTGAGGAAGAAGTAAGTAAGTAGCATGATTTTGGAAAGTAGTAAATGGTCTGAAGAAAATAAAACAGCATCACAAGCTCAGACGTGGAAAAGGGTCTTTAAATTAGGTAACTGGGAGAGGTATTTTCCAGGAGCTGAAATTTGAGCCGACACCTGAAGGACAGATAAGGAGCCGAGGGCAGTTTAAGGATCTGGGGCCGAGTATTTCAGGAGAAGGGAACAGTGGGAATGAGCCTGGTCCCAGAATGGAAGCCACTGCCACAGTTTGCTGTTGGGTCAAGACCTCCTCAATTAGCCTGTTCTGTAGGCAAGCAGTCCACCTGCACGCGGAAAATCACAAGCTCCTAGCACAGAAAGCCAGCAGTTATTATTCACTCCCATGATGCTGGAAGACACCACCACCAGTGGGAAAGAGATTTGACACAAATAAAAGAAAATGCTGCATGTTTGTGGCCAAACACATGGGTCTGAATCCCAACTCCACATTTCGAGCAAGTTACTTGACCTCTCTGTGCCTCAGCTCCCTC